>NC_050451.1:12591664-12610087 GCF_903995425.1 Onychomys torridus | reverse complement strand
TGTGGTCTGGAATGTAATATATAAGAGAAGAATCTATTTTCTTCTCTTTTTTCTGTTAGGTTTTTGAGACATAGTTACTCTGTGTAGCCCTCAGTGTCCTGGAACTTGCTCTGTAGGCTCAGTCTGAGAACCTCCTGCCTCTGCCTTCTGAATGCTATTCATGCAAGATACTTCTTTGTATTCATAACCCTTGGCACACTATTGTCATCGTTTGCTAAGTGTAAAACACACTTATCTCAAAACTGTAGCAAACATCACTCCAGAGTAATGGTAAAGATTCATCTTCCCTGCCCTGGACATACAAAAAGTACATTTTTCTCTAATTAAAATCTCTCTAAAATCTACAGTTAAGCATTTTATCTTCACTGTTCTTATACAAAGCAGTCTGCATCAGTGTATTGAGAAATAAAATTATTTTGCCTTCATTAACTCAAATCTGAGATCCTTAGCTGGACTTTCCACACATTTCAGTTTGTAGACTTCATATTATTTATGCTAAAGCTAATCTTCTTACTGTAATCTACATATTTCAGTACTGATAAATAAAACCTCTTTTTAAAGCCTGTGGCATATTTCTCATTACTTTGCCCACCTCCTCTCTGTCTAGTGGTACACGTTTAACTTGTTCATTTCAGGATGCCAGCACCTGCTCCTCCTTTCTGGCCCATCTATGCTCCACTATCCTTCCCAGAGATACACGTCATTGAAATGATTTCCCTTCTACCACTGTTCTCACAATTCCTGGTTTGTCTCAACAAATGCCTTCCAAGTCCATGTCCTCATATCTCTAGAGCTTAGTTTTCTCCTGGACTTAACACCTAGCAGCATCATACTCTGAAGCTTTCAGAAACTCTGACAAGATCTCAAATCTAGTCCCCATATATCTTCCATGAATACATCTGTTCATCTAAGAGCCGACCATGTCACCCTTCCCATGTTCCTCTATCCCAAGCCACTTCCCTCCAAGAAGTGGCTCCTACCTTCCTATCATGCCCTTTATCTCTAATACCATATTTGTACTGCTCACTTTTAATTATATAATATAGCATTGGGAAAATCCTGTCAGTGAAATTTCTCTTGTATGTCTCTGGTTTTATAGAGTCCAGGATATGATTCACAAGTGGAAAAAATCTAAAAGAGATAATAGCCATTTTTAGAATATGAGATTATTGAGAATTTAACAGGTTGGAAAGAGATATTAAGAAAATATTTCTGCTGTGGATAACGCTCTGTATAAATAAAAATGCTGATTGGCCAGTAGCCAGGTAGGAAGTGTACACAGGACAACAGAGAAGAGAATTCTGGGAACAGGAGTCAGAAAGATGCTGCCAGCTGCCACCATGAATACCAATGTACTGGTAAACCATGAGCCATGTGGCAAGGTATAGATTTATAGAATGGATTAATTTAAGATATAAGAATAGATAGCTAGAAGCCTGAGCCATTAGGCCAAAACAGCTTAAATAATATAAGCTTCTGAGTGATTATTTTATAAGTGGGACTGCAGGACTGCCGGGGCTTGGCGGGAGTTGGAGAGAAACTCTCCAGCTACATATTTCATGCTATTTATCAATATATTCTAACCGCTTACACAACATGTAAATTAACTATTGAATGTAATTTCCAGATCAAGTGAATTGTAAGATGAATTTTTTGCTTGCTATATAAGGAAAAATGGAAATATAATAATAAATACATCTACTTAGCACTTTGATTTCTAAATATATATTAAAACTACCTGAAGGAACTTAAAAATGTCAATTCTAGGACCTTGGTACATCTATTAAAATAAAATATCTGTGGTACAGCATCCACCTTGATATTCGCTTCAGTCTCTACCAGCAATTATAAACTCACTTATTTCAAGGGATGAATGAGACCATGTCTGTGAGGTAACTCTTTCTGAGAACCACCAAAAGCCAGGGTTCAAACTTTTATTTCCACTTTTGGACATAATGTGGGCCCAGATGGCTTCCTAACAGCCTTGTTTTACTTTAGGTTGGTTGAAAAAAATAGTCACTTATTTGAAATGAACCCAAAACGAACTATGTGCTTGAATTACTGTAATGATCATTGCTTAAATGCAAGCTTTTTAACCATTCAGCTATAAAAACATACATAACTTCTCACTAATGTGAGATAGGCTGGATGGAAATTAAAATACTGGCCACCGATTATGACTTTTCATATGCAAAAAGTATTTTATTGGTGATTAGGCTCATACGTTCAGTACTAAACTGCTAACCATAACTATTTTACATTTAAAGATACATTCTTACTTGAGCACGGTTTTGTTTCCTATTTATCTTTTAAGTTAAATTCTACCTACTGAAGAGAAGTTTAAAGGAGCAATTTGCTTTGCAGAATCAAACAGTAATTTGATTCATACATACTGTCCAAACCTTTCCAATTAAGACGGACAGGGAACAAAGGAGGCCAGTGACCACGGCAAATATGTGACTCCCTGCAATGAGATCCCTGCTCCAGCATGGAACAGTGTTTCTGTGGTTCTAAAATGGTCAGTATTATTTCAGGTACCCTAAAGGAACTGGTCTGTATTCACCTTTCATACTTCCTGGCCCCAAGAACCAAACAGGACTGTCACACCAATGAGTGTGACAGGAAATGATGTCACAGCCCGCCTTCCATACACATTCATAGTTCATGGCCTTGAAACTCTGCACTATAGTTTCTTAGTAATTCTTGGCAGCTGTAGCAAATGTGTGCCCTTTATAGCTGGTTATTTAGTACAAGTGGCCAAACTAGGAGGCTGGAGTTGTTCTTAAAGGTCAAATGAATTGGAAAACAAATGCTGACTATTTTATTCAGTCAAATACATTTTTATAATGAGAAAAGAAACCTTAGAAGTGATAAAATATATTGAGCTATGCAAGCTGTGTTCTAACAAACCTTTGAACCTCCTCCGCTGCCCTCTGTGAGGCAATCACTAAATGATTAGCATTCGGAAATAATTTTTCACAAAATACGTTAAAAGTATATTCAGGATTCAGTGCTTGCAAATGCCTAACACTTAGCTAGAAGATAAGAGATCAGCAATCAACCTCAAGCATTGCCCAAGCCAGGGGTCTCAGCTCAATGTTCTCATTAGCCACATGAAAACCTGATGAGGAAGGACTTATATGGTACAAAGTCACAATGTCCTTGAGACTGAGAGCTGAAAGGAAATCCTACATTGACTAACTCCAAACTTAGGCAGCCTCAAATGTCTTTAGGTTTTTTGTTTGTTTGTTTGTTTGTTTGTTTGTTTGGTATCACTCATTTGCTTAATTCTAGTTCTATAGGTTTTTTGTTTTGTTTTTTGTTTTTGTTTTGTTTTTTTGAGAGGAACAGGTAAAACTAGTTTCAACTTACCATCTGGAATTTCTAAATTATCAAAACTCAAGAAGAATAGAGCAGGGCAGTCTCAACTTCATTAAAATCGTTTTGATGAATGGGTTTGGGGTTGAGAGCACAGGACTTTCATTCTGTCTTCTGATTCTTAGGTCTGCACCAAAACATCTAGGGAAGACTTCACTGGACTTCCTTAGGAAATTAGTGAGATACACTTCTATGTCTCTGTCTATGATTCAGTTTTGAAACATATTTAGGTCATCAGAGCTTAGATCTCATCGATAAATTAATGCTTTGGTTTATAAAATTTTGAAAGTATCATTGAGAGGTGCTAAGAGGAAGGAGCTAGAGAAAGTGGGGTCACCAGAGTTGTTTTTATAGAACTATCAACTGCCTTGGTCTCTCCCTATATTCAGTTTTCTCTACTTCAAGTATAACAAGAAGTGAAGAATAGCCTCTGCCACAGTCCTCTGCAGCCCTCAGTTCCTGCAGCCCTCAGCTCCTGCAGCCACTAGTTCCTGCAGCCCTCAGCTCCTCCAGCCACCAGCTTCTGCAGCCCTCCCTCAGCTCTTGCAGTTCTCAGCTCCTGCATCCAACAGCTCTGCAGCCCTGAGCTCCTGCAGCCCTGAGCTCCTGCAGTCATCAGTTCATGCAGCCAACAACTATTGTTGGCATTGTCCTCTGATCAAACACACAGAGCTAAGCAACCTCTCCTAAAACATGCTGAATCCTCTAAAACAGTGAGCCAAAAGAAATCCTTCCTGCCTTAGATTTCTTTCTTTCTCTCTCTCTCTCTTTTTTTTTTTTTTTTTGGTATTTCATTACAATGCTGAGATAAGTGACTAGCATGTGTTTAATTCAAAATTCAAAGTATTTAATGTGGTTCATTAAAGATGATTACTTAAAATAAAAGGGTAGCCACATAATTATATCTAATTGCATACAAATAATTTTTTTTCTTATTCACGGACACAGGATATGATAGAAATCTTTGAATCTATAGTTCTAGGAATTATTTTCTTTTCACAGAACACTTTCTTCCTGTTAAGCCTCATGCAAAAATGTCTATAGTACACATTTCATTGTATTGACTTTGTTGAGGAAGACTCTAGCAGCTTTTTTTCTTCTCCACATTTAACAATTTTCTCTCAGGTCTGAAAAACACCCATAAACATTTTTGCATTTTAGTATGAGAGCCACTGCTGTCTTACTTTACAGATGAGGAAGCTTAGACCCAGTGTCATGAGATTGTGTAGAAAGAACACTAATGACAGAAAGAGACTGCATGTGTTCAGGACGAGTCTGGATGAATGATAGATACAGTCTTTGTCCTTGGCTTCTGGGAGGCAATTTCTGAGTTCTAGGAACATTACCTGCTCAGAACGGACACTGTTGCTTACTTGGGTGTCTTGGGCTATGCAAAGCCAATTTATAGTGGAACTGTTTGGGGGCATCAATAGGTCCATTTACTCCAAGGGCTGGAGCTTTAAGTCGGCCACATGATTGGATGGAATAAATCATAATCATGGCTCCAGTTACGCTCCTGCCAAATCAGGTGGACTAGCTGCTCCCTATCTGGTCATGAATTGATGTTATCCACCACAGCTTCCATAAGATCTCAAGAGCACCCTAGCCTCTTGCTGTACAAAGCCTGAGTCTCACCTCTCTTCCCACTTCATACTGCACATGAATACAACCCCAAGTGCTCTGATGGTCCATGATGGGCTTTTGCCCCAGGCTTCAAGTATATGTAACCAACACAGTATAATCTATCTCATCTGCCCTCTGACAAGTGCCATACTTTTTTTTTTTATTACTTAAAGAACAAGTATCCTCTTTACAAGTATAGTGACTAGGTAAGAGGCAGTCAGAATAAAAAATGAATAAATGAAATGAACCCATCTTCCAAGTGAAGAAAACACAATGAAACTCTCTTGTCATATCCTTTGTTTCATCATAACCATTTTGTCATGTCTCCACCTACTGGATGTGAGTTGAGACTGACTGTAACACCCAAAATGGAATGGCAGTGAGAACTCAAGGGTTCAAGAGAATGAACAACTGAAGTGTTCCCGGGTCAGAACTAAGGTCAGTGTACACATTAAAAGTGCTTTAGGGTTATTTTTTTGTTCTGTTTTATTTTTTTTTTTTCATGCCAAAAGATTGCACAGACTCCCCTGGAAACTGTGTTAGCAACATGCTCAGGAAATAGATTAATTTTGGTCAGTGCCAATATCAGTGTTTTGTGGAACCATGTTATAAACAGTTCTTCTTGAGTCACTTAGCTTCTTTCAATTTCGTGGCCATGGTTTGCAGCCATGAGTAGAGCCTTGTACTCATCACAGTGTTCATAAAGGGAACAGTGAGTGGACAGGGTTGGCTACACTCAAGGGCTCAGGGCACACAGAGGACCTGGAGCTCTTGGCTAGATCTAGACAGCAATTTGAAGGATTTAATTATAGCTTATTGTGCACACTGCAAATCTGTTCTAGGAAGTTCTTATTGGTGTCTTTAAAAGCTAGTGAAGTACAGGCTCAGAGTTATACAGATTCCTTTTAAGGGTGAGAAGAGAGAAAATTCAGGTTGTATTTTGATAACTGGCATATTGAGAATAGAGCAGGCTTTCAATTCTGGCTGGGGGGCCACGTTCACTTCTGCCTCCTGAGACTCCTGAAATTACAGACAAGTTACATGGCTTTAATTTCTTCTCCTGAAAAGAAAAATCTCTTGGAAACAAGTTTAGTATTTCTTACGGATTTTCATATTTTGGCCTCAATTTCAAAACCTATGTACTTGCAAGTACAGAATTATATTATTCAGGCAATGAAATTAAAGAAACCCAAAGCTTTTTTCATATGTTCTCTAGATGAATACATAGGCATGATAACATCATAAAACATAGTTATGTGGGGCAACAAAAAGCATTATGTCATTTTTCTTGAATAAATTTAAAAGGTAACAACAAAATAGCCATACTTGATTAGAAGCTAAAGTGTATTATACATTTAGAAGCTATTTTTAGTTTCAGTCTCACTTCTTCGTTTCCGTGGAATAGATTGCCTATTCAAATATTCCTGCAAAGTGCTTATTTTGCCTCAGCCATGATAAAATAATGGCATTCTTTCTCCTTCTTGAGGAGCATGCTAACAGTGTCTGTGCGACTCTGCAAATGCAAAAGTTTTTAGTGTGTAGAATTATTTGTGATACAGGGAGGCATCCAAGTATCCTTTCCAAAGTTCAACCTGCCTGGTACTGTGAGTGCTTAATGCAGAGAAAGGGATGCCTTGCAGAGAAAGGAAATTTTAGGATAATTTCAGCTATGTTGAATTTTGAAGAGGAAAGCGAGAAGTGTGATCCATTTTAATATCCTTTATTGCTCAAGTCAGTCAAGACTGGAAACCCTAATCCATATCTTCAGCTGTCTTCCTCCACACTTCCGACAGAAGGCAACATGTTCACATTTTCCTTTTCTCACTCAATGATGACATGCAAATCTCACAGCATGTATAATTGTTTTGCCTAAATTTTATACTCAAAAGAATAAAGCATAAAAATTAACTTCTTATTATGCAAACATATTCCAGGAGTGAAGAGTGAATGCTTTTATGTTTATGGAACACACATCAGAAAAATTAATCTTTTATGTTGCTTCACCCATTCCATTGTGGTCTTCAGATAGAGAAAGTGCATCTACTCTCCAGGGTTGATGTTGATTTGAGTACACATGAACAGAGGACTACAAATCATTTTATTATTCATTTAATAATGTAAATATAATTCTTAAAATTCAAAAATTTGGCTGCAAATTGTTGCTTTCCTGTGAGTTTTCAAATCCTAAATAAACTATCTACATTTAGAACTTTGCATTCAAGCTATTAGACATTTTTATTAGTTTATTTGTGAACCTGCATGAGCATATGTGCACCATGTGTATACAGGAATCCACTGAGGCTAAAGGGGGGCGTTAAATACCCTGGAAATGGATATTGTTCTTCTGTAACATTCCATTTTCCTCTTCCCAGACTTATGCACTGATGTATCTTCCTAAGGATATAAGGATAGTCACTGTCTCATTTATATATATATATATATATATATATATATATATATATATTCCTAAGGAGGTCCTCTTTTTTATGATTTCTGTCATAGTCTGTATGCTCATGGCTCTTTGTCTCAAAAAAGTTCCTTTGACTACTTAAAGTCCACTGAAAGAATCAATTTGACCCTCAAATTTAGAGCTGAAACATTTCATTTTAATGGATGCTTTTCATATAGCCTCAGTTTCCATCAATGGTACTGTATTCACCCAACTTGAAGTCTTCATAACTCCCCCTATTCCAACAGATTAATATAAATATTTTAACCAACATCCTTTTTTAGTTATCTCTAGAAACTGGTTTAATTTCTCTTTTTGACTATGAGTCTTAAGAGCCTTAAGTAGGTTTACTCTGTCCCTTCTACACATGAGTGGTGAGAATATCTTGTTTTTCCAAAATAAAATTATTGTATTTCTTCCCTTATTAAGAACACATGATAATCTTAATCTTTGTGGATTGCATTATAAATCTTTAAAAGCAGGTTGTCTCCTTTCCATAAACCAGGCCTTCTAGGCCTCTGAGTTATTTGCCACTCTGTCTTTTATGGGCAACTTTCCACAACTGATTTACCTATCCTGATCCTGTAATTACTTATTGATGTTTGCCATTTTTATTCACACTACACTATATGTTTTCAAAGTCCTTTCCCTTCCTCCTCTCTCACACATCACTGAGATAATTATTTCTTTTTTACAAGGATAAATATTGTCTTTCCCTCTTCTCTAACAATGCCCTGTGCACATCTCTATTGTATATAATTACACATATATACATACATATTAATATCAGTAAGGGAGAGAGAGTATGTATATATTCCATTGAAATTTTCTCTTTTGTACTTACTTTGTACTTAACGAGTTAAAGGAATAAAGACATTATTTCTCTTATGGGTTAATTATTTGGCAGGAAATACAGAGTTCAGTAGCTATTGAAATGTATTAAGGCTTCTGTGTTTTTCTTAAACAAATAATTAGACGCTAAGGTAAATCTGACACCATGCTGTTTTATTTTGTGAAAAGTTTTACATTCACAGTGTTTTAAGGAAAGAGCCTGTACTGCAATTAAGATTTAGTTTTAAGCAAAGAGAGTCACATACTTCCAGGCCATTAAAGAAAATTAGCATCCATTTCCATTAGTTTAGGCAAAGCTAGAACCAATAGCAAAACTCAAGAGATTAATCTTGAGCTCAGGATAGATTAACATTTAATGGAGATGCCAGCTATGACATAAATATAGCTGAGAGAATTGTCACTTCTAATGTGAGCAGGCAAGGGGAATTCTGTTCAATAAGAACCTGGGCATTAGAAATCCAGATTGAAATGTATCTCCCAAGTTCCTGCTGTCTCTTTTGGGCCCAAGGCCTGCTGAAGAAAGATACTTCTTGAAAGAGACATGGAATGGAGCACTCTGGCTTGCTAGTCACAGTTCCCCAGATCTGATGGAACTGCAGGTAAGTTCATTCATACCTAGCACTGTAAACAATATACATTTGTAAGTTCAGTAGCGGGGTTCGCAACAATGGAAAACAAAATAATATGACACATTTTTATCATAAACCATCTTAGAATCTAAAAGATTCTCCTTCAACAATTTTATGATCTATGTATTAAAGATGATGATTCATTCTTCAAATAAATATTTGAATGTTACAAATTACCAGAAAGATGTGCAGCTATGGTGACCCAATTTCCAACCCAATTTTCAATACTTAATAGTGTTAAATTCTTTTGTGTTTCCAGAGCACTGAAGAACGTTAAGTTTTAGTTTGGAGTTATGAGAGGTCCCAGGGACATGAGTATCCAAACCAAAGGTTAATTTGCCTAAAGCAAGCAAAAAAAAAAAAAATTACTCATCATGAACCAAAAGCTATAATAAGAAAAAACAAGTGTTGAATGTTAAATCTGAAAAGCAATTTAGAAAACTATACACAACCATCAAGGTTGGTGGAACTACTGGTTGCCATTTTACCACAAATCTTAGCATATTACCTGAAAGAAAACATTTAATAGACATCTGTTGGTTGAATTAATGAACTGGTGAATATTAATGAGTAATTGAGTCAATGATTGAACAACGGTATCAGAATGATATTAGAAACATTGGCATAAACATTGATCATTGGAAACTAGAGAAGCTAACCAAAAGGAATCACTGCTAAGGAACTGGTTCCCTTCTAGGACATGAAGAAATCAGGAAGCCTAGAGTTTTCATGTAAAGTTGTGGGCAGTGCTAAGTACATAGTTCTTTGGTAGAGTACACTCTAGCATATATGAGGTGCTAGGTTTGATTCCCAAAGCCAAAGTAAAAGTAAAAAACTCATAGCAAAGAATGCATGATTCTGGGTTTTTCCCTCAGATAGTTTGAGCCAGTGAGTAACTATTGATAAAAATAATGGAGTAGAAACAGCAACATATATAATTTTTAATCCTCTTGTCTTTTCTTAACACTTACGATTTAGCATTTGCAGATCATAATGATTTTCACAATGATCCATTGTTAGACATTGTGTCTTGGCAAGTTTGTGGTTTTTCTGCCAGTGTGCTTAATTCATTACTCTATAACCAATTTACAAAATTTGTGGATATTTGAAGCAGTTCTAAAGTTTGCAGTAACATTTTTAATTGAATAATGCTATGAATGTCAGTGTTAAAAATGCTTCTTATACTCCTTCTTCCCTAAAACTTGGGGAAAATATATTTTATCGAGATGTTTTTAAGATACACTTTATTTCCCTTTACATAGAGTAACTACTCAGTACAAGAAACTTGGAAGTATAAGACAGAGCAAACTAACAACAAAATGATTTGAACTAGAATCCTATAGTATACCCTCTTGAGTCTTTGCTGGCTTTTCCATGGCTACAACTGACGAGTTCCTGAGATTTTTATTCACCTTCCCATGTTGGTATTATCCCTTAGGCATAACTGATATGGTTTCTGGGTTTTCATGTACATGACTTCCTCTACAGTGCTGGAACATGCACAGCTCTCAAGTAATCAGGACATAGAAGCAGGGTGGGGCTAATATCTTTGCATCAAACCAAAGATGATGATGTCAGTGGTGATTTGAATGAGAATGGCATCTATTTGCTCATATATCTGAACACTTGGTCCCCAACTGTTTAGGAATATTATTGGAGAAGATAAATGCCTGGGGGTGGAGTTTAAAGTCTCAGTAGCCCATGTCATTCTCAGTGCTCTGAGCCTTGTGGTTTTGTTTCAAGATGTGAGCTCTCAGATGATGATCCAGTCCCACACTTTCCTACCTGCTGTCATGCTTCGTGCAGTGTTGGTCAAGGACTCACACTTTCTTGCTAAATTTCTTAGGTCATGTGTCTCTTCATAGCAATAGGAAAAGAAACGAAGGCATGGGTAAACACTACAACCTGTATTTTTAAAGCTGATTAAAATGTAATGCATATGCAAAGGAGTTTGAACAGAAGTATCCTGCTTGAGTGGACAATGTTCCTCCCAGAAAACATAGTTTATTAACTGGAAGGCTGAGTGCTGGGCATGAACTACCTACCTATGTGTAACTGGTCAGGGAGGACCAGAAACACATAAACAACATAGCAAATTGTCACTGTTCTTGGTTGCCTACCATAACTACATGGTAGTCCTATTTCTGAAGACACCTCTCATTTTTTTGATATAATACACAGAAAAATCAACTTGGCCCAGGAAATTCTGTCACTGCTAAGTAGCTCTTATAGTGCCAAGAGGGTATTGCTCAGGCTGCTGGGAGAGAATATTCAGAATACTTTTCTAAAAGGACTAGACTTTCACAACTTAGCAAAACCACAACATTTCAACATTACCAATTACGCACAAGAAATGATGAAAATCTTCATAATTCTTAGAAATATGTTAGAGTTGTAAAGAAAGACACTATCACTCCAGCTAACGTGTCTCTGTGAGGTAAACTTTACTCTTGACCAAGAGGGTGCTCTCACAAGAGCAAGCACAGCAAGACAGGAAGTGTACTTGGATTGTATTTGAACACAGGGAATGGCTGTGTCTTTTCTCCATTGGCTGGAGTCTGAAGTCACACTGTTATGTAATTTTTTTTTAAAAGAATTGGTACAAAGGATATCAGGGGGAAGCAATTAGCCACTTTACTCTGAGACAATAACACAGCCTTTGTGTAAACAAAGGTTTTATCTCTTGAAGGTGGGATTAAAACAGTTGCATAGGAGTCTTAAAAAGTGGGGGAAGATGAGAGACTAACAACTTTAACTTCTTTTTTTAAACACTTACAGTATTTGACAGAAAAGACTCGTATCTAATGTTTCTTGCATGTGCCTACCAGCCACATCTTTGACTACCTTGTCTCCAGCTGGAGGCACAGCGTTGGGAATTGTGATACCTTTTGGAAACTGGAAATAGGAAGGCAAGGAAGGACGGGAGACAGGGTTATAGCTCTCTCCCTCATCAGCCAGAAGGAGATGAAAACTATATATATATATGTGTGTGTGTGTGTACATATATACATATATATGTACATATATATGTGTGTGTATGTATATATGTATGTATATGTATGTGTATATATACACATACATATACATATATATGTACATGCACACACACACATACACACACACATATATATTGCTAAGGGAACCATAAGCAGAGCAAGCCATGGAAAGTCTGCATCTTCTCACACAGAGCCCAAATAAAACTCCCTCCCTTAAGTTACATCTTTTGGGTATTTTGCCATAACAACAACAAAAGTACCCAAATTTCTAATCAATTTTGTTAGTTCATTGCTTTTCTCTTCTGGCAAATACATTTCTGAGAAGCTGTAACTGCCACAACTTCGACACCTTTACACCTTGTGGGCAGCCTTCCATAGTAACTGTCATACCCTGCTTCAGCTGTATCTCCTATGTACTCTTCCGGTCAGACTGTTCTAGCAATAGCGGTTTGTATCTCCAAACCACTACATCATCCTGCAAGGCAATGCATTTCTCACACTAAGTACCAGTGATTGGGGTTAAGTCACACTTCAAGGTTAAACAATCCTCCGTTAGACTGCCTCACTTGTTCCCAGGTTGCCTGAACTACTAACTAACAGACTAACTATAAATGGAGGGGTTCCCATTACTGTCTTTGTTTTCTTAATTGGCTAAAATTACTCATATAGCTCAGAAAAATTGTATAATTGCAACAATGTTTTCCTGCAATTATGAATGAGAATGATAAAATCAAGATGAGGCAAAAGTAAAGACAAAGGGCACAGTGTGGGAACATCCCAGTTGAGAAACTTCTGAAACCACCCACAATGTCAGCAGGCCAAGTCATTCTTTCCTGCATTTACATAGGCCAAGCAAGCTCTGTGTCAGTAGAGCTTATTGGGAGCTCATTATGCATGCATGACTGAATAAGTGGAAGCATGTTTGTTTTAATTCCCAGTTCCTCTCTCTTCCTGAGAGGCAAACTAATATCAAATGGCATAAAACACTGACCCTTTAGCCACATGCTTGGTTATCTAGCATACCCAGGGCCCATTCTGAAACTTTCTTCAACATAAACTCAAGAGGTCTTCCATTAATCCCAAAGGCATTTTTATCACTCAGGGAATGCTCCTTCTCTGAAACTGTTGACAAAGATCATTTTGCTTCCCTTTCAGGAACTTGGACAAAAGCCTGCCTATTGGACCAAGTCTATAAAAACTCACACGTCTATTACTTGATCTCTAAAATAAAATGAAGATATATCAATGTGAGGGGAAAAAAAGGGAACATTCACTGTAAAGATAGAGAAGTCTATATAATTATATTTATTAATAATTTCCACATTTTGTTGGTGCATGCATTTAATCCCAGCACTCAGGATTTAAAGGTGGATCTCGAGGAGTTCTAGGCTAGCTTAGTCTACAGAGTGAGTTCCAGAACAGACTCCAAAGCTATGGAGAAACCTTGTCTAAAAAAACAAAAACAAAAACAAAACAAACAAAAATTCACATTAGATGAATCCAATCCAGGGATTTAATGTAAGTGAATATATAAAATAAGGAAGGGAAAACATGGCCTTAAAATTGGGCAACAATATGAAGATACTGAGATTTCAAATAAAAATTGGTCTCAGCTAACTTTCCTTTTGCATAAGGCATAAGAACACTTTGCTGAATGATTTCTTTCAGGGGTGACATAGAGATAATGTAATATATATATATATTACATTGATAGAGAGAGAGAGAGCTAATGAAACTGTAAACAGAGTAAACTGTGTATAGATTGGTGAAGCAATGTGTTTATTGGAGTTACTTGAATTAGCATGAGTGAGTGACTAATAGAAAGCTACCTCTAAAAGAAGTCTCATTTGAGACCATCCAGGTCTACAGAGGGAGATCCAGGATAGGCAACAAAACTACACAGGGAAATCCTAGCTCAGAAAAAAAAAGTCTCCTGAGTGACTTGCAGGTAGGTGTACCACTGAAGAGTCCAGTAATTTACCTCATAAAAATCTCAGGACAGGGTGATACTCCATAAGGATCTCATGAAGGCTTCATGAAGGTCATGGTAGGTCTCCTAAGTCTCATGGCTTCTTCCTCCTTCAGTGATTACATGGTAATATGCCTGGCTTTGTGATGACATTGTATAGGTCATCACAGCTGCTCTGCTGCAAGATGGCAATGATCATACACAGCCAGGAGTAGGTGGCTAAGTTAAACATTTAAATACCTTTTTGTTGTTGTGGTTGTTGACTCAATTTCCTTGCCCTTCTAAATAATGTAAGTACTGAATAAAATCTAAATCCAGGCTGAGTTTAAGAATCTCTGTAGAGAGGGCTTTTCCTGTGCATGTAAAGTTTTAGTGTAGACATGTAGACACCTGAACATAACCACATGATTGTACTGCCTATCCAACATCAAACAGATACAAAGTATTGGCTACAAAGACTGGTATAAAACTACTAGGAGAAATTATGTTCTAAACATACATCATCTGAAAGTCACTATATGGTAGCATGCATGATTGTTATAAGTTCTGAGTAACACCAACTTACTAAGTTTGGTTTCTGTTGGAATTGAAATTTTGCTTTAATGTGAAATGCTTCCCCTGTGGGTTTATGTGTTTGGACACTTGGTTCACCAACTGGCAGTGCTGTTTGGGATGGCGATGAAGTCTTTGGAAGATGAAGCCTTGGCAGAGGAGGGAAACTTAGTGTTTTCTCTGTTTCCAGGGTGAAGGTGGGACTATGGTCACTTAGCTTCCTGCTGCCATGTCTTTCTCAAGGGTTTTTATTTTTTTATTTTTTTATTTTTATTTTTTATTTTTATGTCAGAGTATATTATCACTGAAACAGAAAAGAAACTAATATTTCTTTCTACTGTTTGAACAAAACTATGGACATTCCAGAAAAATCTTAACAGGAACAAAAGACAAAAAAACAAACAAAACAAACAAACAAAAAACCATTTTTCCACCATAGTGATAGCAATGACAAATACGTCTACTGTGAAATTCCAGAACCATCTGAGCTGTCCTCTCTAGTGGTCACACCCTTCAAGCAAGCTGTACTACCTAGCATCATACATTTCTGCAGGATATTAACTTGAAGATTTCAATTCTGTCTTGTTTTCAGACTCCTCCAAGTTCCTATGGCTAAAATATCAGCAGGTAGTTAATGTGTTCTTCCCCAGACCTCAAGTTCTCATAGCTAAGAAAATGAAATTCCCTTTTTGTCCTTACAGGTGAAATAAAAGGAATTCAGGTCCTGAAACAGATGTCAAGACACAAACATCCTAAAGTATGATGACTTTTCCTCTACACATAATGGTTCCCGTTGCTTTCAGTATCCTACCTGAACCTTCCCAATTACCAACCGCCAGCTGTATTCTGGCAATCAGATATTGGGACACAGTAAAGAACATTGAAAATTGAAGGCCTCAGAAATTTCCTAGAATCAAAGATTCTCTCTGCCTTACTCCTGTGTCCACTCCTTCCCTCTACCCTAAAGGAAGGCCAAGGAAACGAGCAATGCTCCATTTCAAAGAAAACTACCGAAAATAGAACCTCTTTTACCCAAATCAAGAAATTAAGCTTAAAAATGTTACTTTATTCTTCTCCAACCTTCCCATGCTGCAGTTGGTCATAAACTATATTCGTAACAGCTTTATTCAAAATAGTCAGACACTAGAAACGATCTAGATGTCCCTCAACTGAAGAATTGATTAAGAAAATGTGGTATATTTATATAGTGGGGTATTACTCAGCTGTTAGAAATGGCATCATTAAATTTGCAGGCAAATGGATGGACCTAGAAAAAAATCATCCTGAGGGAGGCAGACCAGATTCAGATAAACAAACATGATATATATTCACTTATAAGTAGATATAAGATGTTAAGTAAAGGATAATCATGCTATGACCCACAGACCTAGAGAAGCTAAGTAACAAGGAGAGTTCTAAGAGAGGGACACAAGGATCTCTCTGGGAAAGGGAAATAGAAGTAGATTTTGAGGTGAACTGGAGGCAAGAGGGCAAGGGAACAGGAAGGATTGGGTAGAGAAGGGAGAGATGGAGGAAAAGAGTACAGGGAAAGATAACTGGAATAAGCAGGCATTTAAGGGGTGATGTGGAAACCTAGAGCAGTGGAAACTTCCTGGAACCTATGAGGATGACCCTATCCAGGAGTCCTTGTAATGGAGGATGAATGGGCCATCATCTATATTATCTATAACCAGGCAAGGTTACCAGTGGTGAGACTGAGACACTAACACAGCCACCAAATCTTCCACTCACAACTATCCTGTCTGCAAGGTGTGCTGTAGCAAAGGTGCCCTAAAGCTTAGAAGCATGGCAAACCAAAGACTTATCTAACTTGAGGCCCAAGACACTATAGGGAGCCCATGCCCAACACTGCCTGTATTCCTGGGCAGCTGGATGGCTCAGAGACCTAGCATAGAACCAAACACAATTGATTTAAAAAAAAAAAGTCAATGAAGTGATTCCTAAAGATATTCTCATAGATGGGTGCCTAGCCCAATTGTCATCGGAGAGGCTGCTTCTGGCAGCTGATGGGAGCAGATGCAGAGACACACACTCAAAATTAGACTGAATTCAAGATGGGGAGGAAGGATTGTAGGAGCCAGAGTGGTCAAGGACCCTCTGGGAGAACAGTCCATAGATTCAACTAAGCAGGTGTCATCGAGGCTCACAGACATTGAAGCACCAATCATAGAGCCTGTGTGCTGGGGTCTGTGCTAGGTCCTCTGCATTTATGCTGTAATTGTTTAGCTTGGAGTTTTGTTTAGGAACTCCTAACAGTGGGAGTGGGGGTGTCTCTGACTCTTTTGCCTGCTCTCTGGATCCTTTCCCTCTTACTGAGTTGTCTTATTCTGCCTTGATATGAGGGTTTTGCCTAGTCTCACTGCATCTTGTTATACTGTGTTTGGTTGATATCACTGGGAGACCTGCTCTTTTCTGAAGGGAAATGGAGGAGCAGTGGATCTGGAAGAGAGGAGAGGTGAGTGGGGTGGGAGGAGTGGATGGGAGGCTGTGATTATAAGGTATTGTATGAAAGAAGAATAAATTTAAAAAAAAGAAGAAAAATTTACTGCCTCTCCCTCCAGCAGCACATCATACAATCTCTATTAAAGAAAGGTCCCATCACATACCTAGGAGAAAGGAATGCTATGCCCACAGGCTAGGAAGAATCTGGAAAGGTCTTGCTAGATTTCTCCCTCCAGGCTATAGAATTCTGTTAGACCCTCTATTTCCATTCACACTGTATACCCCCATCATCCTTCCTTCAACCTCTTCATTTAAATGGCTGGTTTATCTTTAGTCTTCAGGTCTTTGATAGCAAGTCTCCTTTGTCACCTAAAACTATTATCAATAATGTATTATGGTCTTTTCTCAGCATTTTTGCATAGCATTTTTGTGTGTTAGTGTGTGTACAAGATGAGAAAAAATATTTAAAGAGTTAAAAACCTCCCTATTTAAAGATTAGCTCAATCTTAGCTATGTAAGTTGCCAAAGGAGTAAAGCTATAAATGTCCTAACAAGCTGTAAGCTAACAAACTACAACAATGACCAGCCTAGCAAGATAATCCTGATGAAGCCATAATGACACTTTATCTCTGAGGTAACCAACTCCTATCTAATTAGATTTAAAAACACATTCAATAGAAAGGAATTCAAGCCTGATACTGTAAACCTAGTCAAAGTGCCCATGGCTGGAAAAGTCATTGATCTTGACCTGTTTTCACATTCCTAAACTAATATAATTTCTAATTGCATTCTAAATACTTATTCTTTACCTGCAGAGAGGTATTGCTCTTACCTATAAGCAAAAAAATTCCTTCTATATCAGATGAATTACATAAATAGGCAACTGGACAAAATGTAGGTAACAACTGACCTTGAGGTGCCCAACCTCAATTGATATATGTACAATTAAACACCTACAGCTAAGACTTGGGAGACACTATGGAAGAAGAATAGAATTATAACAAGAGCCGGAGGATATATGATATGAAACTGTGTCTTTTATACAGAACAAAAATATGGCTGCCCAAACAAGATGTGCATAATGACAACAGCAGTGGCTATTCTAGCCTGGATGTGGGAAATTTCACAAAGACCCACCATTAGATAAAAAGCCACAGGAAATTCATGATTGCTTGGACACAGGTAAATACATAAACATTTGAGCAAGTCTAAAGGGACTCTCAATAGATTATAGTTAGATGATGATGATGATAGATAGATAGATAGATAGATAGATAGATAGATAGATAGATAGATAGATAATAGGTATGTACATGTGGAATAACATTAAAGAATTTGAGGGATAGTGGGGGTGACAAAAGAAGAATTGAAGGAGGACAGAAGGAGTGGTAGAAAGAATGAAAACAGCTTTCATGTATAAAATGATCAAGAAAGGAAAAAAGAAAAAGAAAACATTCTTTTCAAAGTAGCATTTTCTAACATTGTAAGATGTGTTTGTCAAAGAAAGAACAT